>NW_024498497.1:0-4770 GCF_017590055.1 Onychostruthus taczanowskii
TTTTTAGGTATTATAGGTGTATAGTAGGGATGTTTCTATTCGTATAATACAGCATGAATTTGGAGGTGTTTTCGGGTCTATTTAGGATGCTGTCGATAGTGTCTGTAAGTTCTAGGCTGAAACAACGTTCTTTTAGGGGTGTTTCAGGTCGTATATTTAGCACGATATAGGAGGTGTTTTGGTGATTTTGGGCTGCTTTGTAGACTGTAGGTTCTGTTCGTTTTCATGCTCCTAAAGGGCTATTTTAGGACTATCTTTGTTCCTATTTTATACCCACTTGCCGGGGCCGACGCTGCTATCCTGGATTAGGGACTCCGATGATCTGGGAGCCTCTCTGCATTGCCACCACTGAGCCAGCTCACTCCTGGCCAGAAAACCTGTGTAATCTGCCCTCAGCACCACCGCCAGGTCCCCTCTGTGAATCCTTCTCTGCCGCAGCCCCTGAGACACCGCCGCTTGTACAGGAGCAGTCAAACACCTCCCAATATTGACAACTCAAACTTAGTGCCTCTAGGTGCTCTCGACTTTTTTTTTTTTCTTTTTTTTTTTTCCCGTAGCCAAAATATCCTCTTTTCCCGTCAAGGAGGGCCTGTTCTGCCAAAATTTTTTCAGACCCCATTTCGGCATTGAGAAATCTCTTTAACAACCATGTGTTAAGACACCTCCTTGATCTTTATACAGAAAGCTCATTCACACTTCTGCTCTCTTCTAACACTAAAACATCACCACTCCACGTTCCAGCATCCCAGAGTCTGCTAACCACCCCTCCCCTTCTTCAATTTCTCTCTCCTCTTCTTGATTTCTTTTTCTTTTTTTTGATTCAACACACTCCAGACTGTACAATGTGTACAAACAAGTAGTTTACTTCCAAAATTGAACATATAATTTTCTTTAACTAGGATTGCAGTAGCTGTTATAGGCTAAATACATAATGGCCTGCTGTGGCCTGCAGGACTTAACATCTTTGATAAATGAGCTACTAGTTTCTTTACTCCTTTCCACTCCTGAATTAAAATTTCATGAGCTACTCCATTTTCTACATTTACATACAGAAGAGAAAGGTTTTCCTAACCATGATAAACTTAAAGCGGGTACACAGGCCAGTTTTTAACTTCAAGTCTTCTAACTTAACATTACTTTCTTTGGACCATTTTCCATAAAAAAAAATTTTCTGCTTGTGTGTATCACTCAATCCATAATCTAAAATATCTGTATAGTTTAAGTACTTTTCTAATCTCCACCTTTGAAGAGGGAGGGGGAAGGGATAGAATTCCTGAAATTTTCTCATGGTTGAGTTTCCAGATACCTTTATTTATTATCTAAGATATTTTACCTCCGGTTCTACAAATTACAGTTTCAGTTGATACACTTAATACTTTTTCCTCCAGAAAATTTCATAGTTATACATAGCATCTTCTCTAACTTCAACTTATTTTTTCTCAATAGTTTATATTTATCTTCTTTACTGGGAGAATAGGGGTATTATGAGAAGATATAAAAAGTTCTTTTCTTGCTAGATTCAGATTTTCCCATCATCGTAAAGATATGAGATATTGACATGCATGTACGGGATGATCTTCTCTCCTAATTGTAACCCTTATGGGTCAATAGTTAATCCTTCCCTATTTCCTTCCCCAGCCAAAACTTTTCTTATTTTTTATTTTAATAAATAAATCCAGAGCTTAACAAATCCAGATATCTGTTCTGATAATTTGAAATTGTCGACAAGCTAACTTACGACCTCCTCATGTTGTTTTCTCATCACTTTTTTTTTTATTTGGAATTATTATTAACGTAACTCTTCCAGCTCCATTTTCTGATGCATCTTATGTTCCTGATCTGCTAAATTATTACTTCTTATTTCAGTGATCTTAACATTTAGTGGTTTTTAATGGGTACTACATATATCGCTGCAGATAATTTTGATGCTTCTAAGACTTCTAAAATGAGTCACTTATTTACTAACCCTTTTCCACTTGAATTAAATAGATCTCCGTCTTCCCAAATTTTTTCAAAATTATGTAGTATGCTAATTATTCCAGGGCTATTTTAGACCATAAAATTCACAGATTTGTGCTGAGCAGTTGATAGTAATTTACCTCTTTCAACAGTTTGCCTGTTTGCGGGTTTTTTTCCTATCAACTAGTGCGTAAGGTGTATTTTCTCCTTTTGCAAGGAGTTGTATTCCTGTTAGCTAACATAACTCCGGAAGGGCTATCCTGGGGTATGTCGCTAGTAGGCTTTTATTCCCCCTTTCTCATGTACCGAACTTACTGGTTCTCTATTGCATTTTCAAGACCTTATCCATGCATAATCTGGCTCTGTTCCTCACTCTCACTAACAGATTAAACACCGCTTCTCTTTCAAATACTCACACCCAAAAGTAAAGAACATTTTTTCTCACTCTATTTTCCAATAATTACATCACCCTCCAAGGAGACTTGGTAAAGCTTAATATGCACAATCTGCATTAAACACACTTTGATTTGTCTACATTATTCACTTTTATTTCTCATTCATTTTCACGCAATCTTTTACAACCTCAGGACACAAAGCAGATCCCTGTAGCCAGGGAATCACGAGTACCTGTGGCCACCTTTCGCCATGGGGGGGTCCTCTGCGTTTCAGTATCACCGGGCTTCCTGGATGTGCCCTGACACTTCTGCCCTCACGACAGCCCACATGTCAGGCAGTCTTAATGCCTCTCACACTCTTTAGCCACAGACCCCTTCACAGTCCAGAGAGAAGAGGGGCAGGTTTGCTGGTCACGTTTACCATAGCCATAGCTCCCACCTGCAAGGGAGACAACAGCCTAAACTCAGGTCACTTATACCTTAGCCAGAGTACCCAGCTACCCGGGAGAAAACGTCCTAATCGCAGGTCACGTATAACTTAGCAAGGGTTCCCACGTACCTGGAAAAAATGGCCTGTATGCCTGTCAACTCTACTTAGCCATAGTTCCCACCTGCCGTGGAGACAACGACCCTATCACTGCTCACTTATAGCCTACCTACATTTCCCACCTGTCCAGGAGACAATGGCCCACTCGCAAGGAACTCACACCGTAGCCAGTGTTCCGACCTGCCAGGGAGAAAACGGCCTAATCACTGGTCACTTATACCCTAGACAGGGTTCCCACCTGACCTGGACACACCGGCCTTGTCACTGCTCACTTATACCTTAGCCAGAAATCCCACCTGCCCAGGAGAAAACGGCATTATCGCAAGTCATGTAATCCTTAGCCAGAGTTCCTACCTGCCCAGGAGACAACGTCCTAATCGCATGTCACGTATAACTTAGCAAGAGTTCGCACCTACCCGGAAGAAAATGGCCTGTATGCCTGTCAAATGTACTTAGCCATAGTTCCCACCTGCTGTGGAGACAACGACCTTATCACTCCTCTCTTATACCCTACCTAGATTTCCCACCTGTCCAGGAAAAAACGGCCCATTCGCAAGGAACTCATACCGTAGCCAGTGTTCCGACCTGCCAGGGAGAAAACGGCTTAATCGCAGGTCACTTACACCGACGCCAGATATCCCCCTGCGCGGGGAATTCCCCCTATGACTTGCCACCCTCCTGACAGGCCTACGAAACCAGCCGTCTGCCTCCCTAGGCCAGCTCCTTCCAGAAGGTACTCCAACCCCACTAATCCCAGCTCTAATCCTAATCTAAACAAGAAGCCTACTTATCCGCCCACTAGCCCTAGGAGTACGACTAACAGCCAATTTAACAGCAGGACATCTACTCATTCAACTCATTTCCACAGCCACAACTGCCCTATTCTCAACAATACCAACAGTCTCTCTACTTACCCTACTAGTCCTCTTCTTACTAACCACCCTAGAAGTAGCTGTAGCAATAATCCAAGCCTACATCTTCGTACTTCTACTAAGCCTCTACCTACAAGAAAACATCTCACGCTACAATGGCTCACCAAGCACACTCTTATCACATAGTAGACCCAAGCCCATGACCTATTTTCAGAGCAGCTGCTGCCCTGCTAACCACTTCAGGACTGACAATATGATTCCACTACAACTCCCCCCGACTTCTCATCCTGGGCCTCATTACTACAGCCCTAGTCATGTTCCAATGATGACGCGACATTGTAAGAGAAAGCACATTCCAAGGTCATCACACCCCAACCGTACAAAAGGGGCTACGATATGGAATAGCCCTGTTCATCACATCAGAAGCCTTCTTCTTCCTAGGCTTCTTCTGAGCTTTCTTCCACTCAAGCCTAGCCCCCACTCCAGAACTAGGCGGACAGTGACCACCAGTCCAAATCAAGCCCCTGAACTCCCTAGAAGTACCACTCTTAAACACTGCCATCCTCCTAGCCTCCTGAGTTACCTTAACATGAGCCCACCACAACATCACAGAAGCTAAACGGAAACAGGCAATCCAAGCCCTATCCCTAACAGTCCTCCTAGGATTCTACTTCACTGCCCTCCAAGCCATAGAACACTACGAAGCTCCCTTCTCCATCGCTGATGGAGTCTACAGCTCAAACTTCTTCGTCGCCACTGGATTCCGCGGTCTGCAAGTAATTATCGGCTCCACCTTTCTCCTAGTATGCCTCCTACTCCTAATCAAATACCACTTCACATCTAACCACCACTTCGGATTTGAAGCAGCAGCCTGATATGACACTTCATAGACGTTGTATGATTATTCCTCTACATCTCTATCTACATATGAGGAACCTACTCTTCTAGTATATTAATTACAATCGACTTCCAATCCTTAAAATCTGGTTTAAACCCA
>NW_024498497.1:6244-8577 GCF_017590055.1 Onychostruthus taczanowskii
ACAAATTGACCTAAAATCATTAATTGCCTACTCATCCGTCAGCCGCATAGGCCTAGTAGTAGCTGCAACCATAATCTAAACCAATGAGCATTCTCAGGAGTAATAATCCTAATAATCTCACGCTGCCTGACATAATAAATATTATTCTGCCTAGCTAACACCAACTATGAACGCACCCACAGCAGAATCCACATACTCACACGAGGACTCCAGCTGATATTACTCCTAATAGCCATCTGATGACTCCTAGCTAATCTCATAAATATAGCCCTTGCCCCAACAACAAACCTTATAGCAGAACTAACCATTGTAGTCCCACTTTTCAACTGATCTGCCTTCACAGTCTTCCTAACAGGGACCGCAATCTTACTTGCTGTCTCATACACACTATACATACTCATAATAACACAACGAGGCTCACTCCCATCCCACATCACATCAATTCAAAACTCCTCCACAAGAGAACACCTCCTCATAGCTCTCCATATAATCCCAATGTTCCTGCTCATCCTCAAACCCGAACTAATCTCTGGCATCCTCATATGCAAGTATAGTTTCAACCAAAATATTAGACTGTGATTCTAAAAACAGAAGTTAAAACCTCCTTACTCACCGAGGGGAGGTTAAACAAACGAGAACTGCTAACTCTTGCATCTGAGCATAAAACCTCAGTCCCCTTACTTTCAAAGGATAACAGTAATCCAATGGTCTTAGGAGCCACTCATCTTGGTGCAAATCCAAGTGAAAGTAATGGATACACCACTAATCCTAAACACATTCATACTCCTAACCCTAACAAACCTTGCCACCCCTATCATAATCCCACTTCTGTCCGACAAACTTAAAAACACTCGCACAATCATCACAAATACAGTAAAAGCTTCCTTCCTAATCAGCCTAATCCCCATAACAATCTACATCTATTCAGGAACAGAGAGCCTGACTTCCTTCTGAGAATGAAAATTCTTCATAATCTTCAAAATCCCAATTAGCCTAAAAATAGACTTCTATTCACTCACTTTCTTTCCCATCGCACTGTTCGTATCATGATCCATCCTACAATTTGCAACTTGATATATGGCCTCAGAGCCTTTTATCACAAAATTCTTCGCCTACAGACTATTCTTTCTAATCGCAATACTAATCTTAATCATTGCTAACAACCTATTTGTCCTATTCATCGGCTGATAAGGGGTAGGAATTATATCATTCCTGCTAATTAGCTGATGACATGGGCTGGCGGAGGCTAATGCTGCTGCTCTCCAGGCCGTACTCTACAATTGAGTCGGAGACGTAGGTCTGATCCTATGTATAGCATGACTAGCATCCACTATAAACACCTGAGAAATCCACCAACTCTACTCCACATCCCAAACACCCACACTCCCTCTTCTAGGCCAAATGCTAGCTGCGACAGGCAAATCCACCCAATTCGGTCTGCAGCCATGACTGCCAGCCCCAATAGAAGGACCAACCCTTCTATCCGCCCTACTCCACTCCAGCACAATAGTAGTAGCCGGATTCTTCCTACTCATCTGAACCCGCCCCCTATTCAACAACAACCAAACCACTTTAACCCTATGCCTATGCCTGGGGGCCCTAACCACACTATTTGCAGCCACATGCGCTCTCACCCAAAATGATATTAAAAAAATCATCGCATTCTCCACTTCAAGCCAACTAGGACTAATGATAGTCACAATTGGACTGAACCTCCCTGAATTAGCCTTCCTTCACATTTCAACCCATGCATTCTTCAAAGCCGTGCTCTTCCTATGCTCAGGCTCTATCATCCACAGCCTAATGGTGGACAGGACATTCGAAAAATAGGTGGACTCAAAAAAATATTACCCACAACCACCTCATGCCTTACCATCGGCAACCTACCCCTAATAGGAACACCATTCCTAGCAGGATTCTACTCAAAAGACCAAATCATCGAAAGCCTAAACACATCCTACCTAAACACCTGACCCCTCCTACTGACCTTCTTAGCCACATCATTCACTGCAGTCTATACAATTCGCATGACCGTACTAGTACAAAGCGGCTTCGTTCGAAATCCGCCCTTAACCCCATTCAACGAAAATAACCCCGCAGTGACCTCCCCCATCACCCGCCTTGCACTAGCCAGCATTACTGCAGGATTCCTCATTACTTAGTACAACATTTCTGCAAAAACCCCACAAATAGCTATACCCCTCTCCATTAAAATAACAGCTCTCGCAGTAACAGCCCTAGGAATCGCTATAGCCCTAGAATTTCAAAAATAACCCAAATACGCATTTTAACAAAACAAACCTCTCTCTCAAACTTCTCCACCTCCCTAGGAT
>NW_024498498.1:0-870 GCF_017590055.1 Onychostruthus taczanowskii
CAGGCTGCATTGCTCTGGAGTTAACAGGAGCAGCAGCCAGGGCAGAAGCAGCGCCGTGCTGGGGCTGTGAAATAAAGCAGTGTCATTTTTCTGTGCAAAACCTCTGCTGTCTTGCAGGAAAAGCTCACTTGGTTTTATTCACCTCTCCTTAGGTTGTGGTTTAAATGTCTGAAGAAGGAAGTGAGGCCAGGAAAGTGGAAGTTGCCCTGAGAGACTTCTCAGTGTGATTCAGGTAACGGGATGTGTTGGGATTGACTGTGGTGTTGCCATTAAGATCTTGTGTTTGGTATGTTCACTTGCCTGTTCTGACACTCACAAAACTGATACTGGCATTTTTCACTTATGACAAACTTGTTTTGTGAAGCAGTGACTCCTGCATTTTCTGTTGTGTGTTGGACGTGTGGAAATAGAGAATCACATAAAAAGATGGACTCCTCTGTTTAAAATTCCTCCAGAATTTTGTTTGTTGTGCTCTGACAGTTCCAGAATCCTGTATTTAAGGGGACACATCCAGGACCTCCTGTGAGCTCTGTGGGACATTGTGCACTTCCTGTGGTGGTGAATGCAGCAGCCCTGCCAGCATTGTCCCAGACTCCCTGCCTTTGGGGTTTTTGGAGCAGTAAATGGCTTTTTTTTGTTGGCTGTGGTGCAGCTGATGCAGCCAGGCCTCTGGTTTATCCCAGGGTCCAAGAGCAATACATGTTTTAGGGAGTGCTGGTGGTGGAGGGGACCTAGGAAGGAGCCATAATGCAAGGAGAAGGGCTTTTGCAGCAAGAGAAAAGCAGCACTTTTCCAGCAGTTGAGTTACATCACCCACAGCACAGGTGAAGTGGGAGTGAGGCCTGGGCAGCCCTGGGTGGATGTTCTCAG
>NW_024498498.1:2463-3447 GCF_017590055.1 Onychostruthus taczanowskii
TTTAAACCAAGGTGGATGTTCTCAGTTCTTTAAACCAAGGTGGATGTTCTGGGTTCTTTAAACCAAGGTGGATGTTCTCAGTTCTTTAACCCAGGGTGGGTGTGTTCAGCTGTGTGTTGTGGAAGCTGGGACAGCTTTTGAAGAGGGAAGGAACCACATCTGGAACTTTAAAGCCAGGCTTTGGGTCTGGGTTGCTGCCTGAGCCACCCTGAGCTCCACACTCAGCCTGCCTGCTCTGGGCTGCTTTAGGGAGCCTAAGGAGGGATTCAGATGAGGTGGTTCAGGTGATAAGGATTTGAATTCATCATAATTTTATGACATTAATTGTTTTCCCCTTGGTACCAGGGAGAAGAAACCACGATTTTGTTGTCTCTGGTTTAGTGTTCAAACAGATTTCTGTTGATGAACTGTACCTAAATTTAAACAGTTTCATGGGCCTTTCCCAGTCCTGTGGGTTTTAAGGACTGAACCATTTTAACTTCTCAGTGCTTAAATAATACAGGTTTATTAAATAATACAGGTTTATTTAAAAAAAAATTATGTAATTAAGAATTTTAGGCAGCCTAGATCTGGAAGAAACAGTAGGAGACCTTAAAATTCCACAGCAGATAACACATTGTATTTGGCCAGGTGGAAACAAATAGAATTATGACAGCAGCTGCCAATTCATCACTAATTTTTAAAAGAGTTGGATGTCCAAAGGATGTGCTGTGGTTAAAAAACACTTAAAATCTAAGTAACTTGAGTAGCTACTGACTGACTGCAAGGTGAGGTATTTTCAGTCTTTGTCAGTGCTGCTTTTAACTTTATTTAGGTCAAAGTTTGGACTCATTGGTCTGGGGTGAACAAGAGCCTCAGTGATTCTGTGGTTTGAGGGAACTGAGACCCTAACTTAAATTCTTATTTATTTGCTTTTGAAACAGGAAGTGATAAAACTAAGGGATAAAAAGTATTACAGAAGGCAATGGAAATGTCATCAGCTGG
>NW_024498499.1:0-3335 GCF_017590055.1 Onychostruthus taczanowskii
CCAAGCTGATTTTGGGGGGTTCTGGACCATTCCAAGTGAATTTAGGGGGATTTGGGCCGTTCCAAGTGGATTTTGGGGCGGGTTGGACCATTCTAAATGGATTTTTGGGGGGGTCTGGACCATTCCAAGTGGATCTGGGGGGTCTGGACCGTACCAAGTGGGGCCCCGGGGGTGCCCGGCCGGTGCCATCGCGCGGCGCACAGAGGGGGGGGGCGGCTCTCGCTACAGACAAAGTTTTGGGGTTTTTTTATTCTCATTTTCTCCCGCGAAAAGGCGAAAAAACAAAAAAAAAAAAAAAACCCGGAACAATAAAAACGACGAAAAAAACAAAAACCAAAAACCCGAAATGAACACGACGACAAAAAACCCAAAAAACCCCAAAAAAATCCCCCAAAAAATCCCCCAAAAATCGCAACGAAAACCCCCAAAAACCAAAACCCCGCGAGGAGCGCCGGGGAGGGGGCGGGGCTAACGAGGGGGCGTGGCCGCCGGGCTATAAAAGGTAAAAGGGGCGTGGTAATGAACGGGCAGGGTTAAAACGGGCGTGGCTATGTGGGCGTGGTCAAACCCATCCATTTAAGGGCAAAGGGGCGGGGGTCGCACCGATGGGCGTGGTTAAAGGAAAGGGGCGTGGCCGGAAGTGCCAAAAAATAGACGGGGAGGGGGCGGGGCTTCAGTAGAAATTCCCTCTTTTTTTTGGGTTTTTTTTGGCTTTTTCCCGCTTTTTTTTGGTTTTGTTTTTTTAGATTTTATTTTCGTTTTTATTTTTTTGGTAGGGTTTTAATTTTTTTTTTTGGCTTTTTTTGAGGTTTTTTTGGGCTTTTTTTGAGGTTTTTTGGTTTTTTGAGGGTTTTCTTTGGGTTTTTTTTTTTTGCTTTTTTTGAGGTTTTTTTTGGCTTTTTTTTGAGTTTTTTTGGGAGGTTTTTTGGGGGTTTTTTTTGTTTTTTGGGCTTTTTTTGAGGGTTTTTTTTGAGGATTTTTTGGGCTTTTTTTGAGGGTTATTTTTTGCTTTCTTTAAGGTTTTTTTGGCTTTTTTTGAGGTTTTTTTGGGAGATTTTTTTGGGGTATTTTTGATTTTTTGGGCTTTTTTTTGAGGTTTTTTTGAGGTTTTTTTAGGATTTTTTGAGGTTTTTTTGAGGATTTTTTGAGGTTTTTTTGAGGTTTTTTGGGGGATTTTTTGAGGGTTTTTTTGAGGTTTTTTTTACTTTTTTTGGGCTTTTTTGAGGTTTTTTTGAGTATTTTTTGAGGTTTTTTTGAGGATTTTTTGGGGATTTTTTGAGGTTTTTTTGGGGATTTTTTTAGGATTTTTTGAGGTTTTTTGAGGTTTTTTTTAGGATTTTTTGGGGGATTTTTTGGGGATTTTTTGAGGGTTTTCTTAGGATTTTTTTTGAGGGTTTTTTGAGGTTTTTAAAAGGTTTTTTTGAGGTTTTTTTTAGGATTTTTTGGGGATTTTTTGAGGTTTTTTTGAGGTTTTTTTGAGGATTTTTTGGGGATTTTTTGAGGTTTTTTTGAGCCAAGGCTGTCATGGCCGCCATGATGAAGATGATGGCCGCCATGGCCATGGACATCGTCACCATGGCCACCGTGGCCACCATGATGAGGCTGATGGCCACCATGATGAAGATGATGGCCACCAAAGCCATGGTCATCGTCACCGGGGCCACCAAGGACACCATGGCCACTGTGAGGGTGATGATGGCCACCATGACCACGGTTAAGGCCACCAAGGCTGCCATGATGAAGATGATGGCCACCAAAGCCACGGCCAAGGCCACCAAGGCCATCATGGCCACCATGATGAGGCTGATGGCCACCAAAGACACCAAGGCCATGGCCAAGGTCGCCAAGGCCACCATGATGGTTATGATAGCCGCCATGATGAAGATGATGGCCGCCATGGCCATGGACATTGTCACCATGGCCACTGTGGCCACCATGATGAGGTTGATGGCCACCAAAGACACCAAGGCCATGGCCAAGGTCGCCAAGGCCACCATGATGAAGATGATGGCCGCCATGGCCATGGACATTGTCACCATGGCCACTGTGGCCACCGTGATGAACACGATGGCCACCATGATGAACACGATGGCCACCATGACCATGGGCGTCGTCACCAGGGCCACCATGATGATGATGATGGCCACCAAGGCCACCGAGGCCATGGCCAAGGTCACCAAGGCCACCGTGATGGTGATGATGGCCACCAAAGTCACTGCTGGTGCCCATCATGGCCATCATGATGATGATGATGGTCGCCATGACCACGGACGTTGTCACCAAGGCCACCACAATGGTGGTGATGACCACCATGATGATGATGATGGCCACCAAAGCCATAGACATTGTCACCATGGCCACCATGACCATGGTTAAGGCCATCAAGGCCACCATGATGGCCACCATGACCACCATGACCATGACCATGGCCATCAAAATGGCCACCGTGGCCACCATGAACATGGCCGCCATGGCCACCATGACCGCCATGACCATGACCATCGAAATGGCCACCTGACCGCCATGATGGTGGCCACCATGACCATGACCACATAACTGCCATGACGGTGGCCACCATGATCATGACAATGGGCACCATGACCATGACCACGGCCACCATGACCGCCATGACGGTGGCCACCATGACGATGACCATGACCATCAAAATGGCCACCAAGGCCACCATGACGGCCATGATGGTGACCACCATGACCGTGACCACATGACTGCCATGACGGTGGCCACCACGACAATGGCCATGACCATCAAAGTGGCCACCAAGGCCACCATGAACATGGCCACCATGGCCACATGACCGCCATGATGGTGGCCATCATGACCATGACAGTGTCCACCATGACAATGACCATGAGCATCAAAATGGCCACCGCGGCCACCAAGATGGTGGCCACCATGACTGCCATGATGGTGGCCACCATGACAATGACTGTGACCATCAAAATGGCCACCAAGTCAACCATGAACATAGCCACCATGGCCACCATGGCCACCATGACGGTGGCCACCATGACAATGAGTGTGACCATCAAAATGGCCACCAAGTCAACCATGAACATAGCCACCATGGCCACCATGGCCACCATGACGGTGGCCACCATGACAATGAGTGTGACCATCAAAATGGCCACCAAGTCAACCATGAACATAGCCACCATGGCCACCATGGCCACCATGACGGTGGCCACCATGACAATGAGTGTGACCATCAAAATGGCCACCAAGTCAACCATGAACATAGCCACCATGGCCACCATGGCCACCATGACGGTGGCCACCATGACAATGAGTGTGACCATCAAAATGGCCACCAAGAC
>NW_024498500.1:0-3332 GCF_017590055.1 Onychostruthus taczanowskii
GCGGGAGACGGAGGGAGGAGGGGGCGGGGTTAAGAAGAAGCGGAGCCAATGGAAAGGGGAGGTGGGCGTGGTTAGACGGCACCGGGGCCAATCGAAGCGCGAGGTGGGCGGGATGAAGGAGAGGGAGGGGCTTGGAGCAACCGGAGCCAATGGGAAGCGGTTTCAGAGGATGAGAACCAATCAGAGCAGGAGGAGGGCGGGGTTAAGAGGAACAAGGACCAGTCAGAGCGACAGAAGGGCGGTGCCAAAAAGAGGGCGGGGCTAAAAGAAACCGGATCCAATGGGAGACGGGCTGAGCGTGCAACGAACCAATCAGAACACGGCAAAGGCGGGGCTACGACAGGGGGCGGAGCTAAGCAGTGTGTAACCAATCAGAGCTCGGAGAGAGCGCGGCAAAGGCGAGAGGCGGAGTCTCGGTTCTGAAGGGGCGTGGCTAAACCGGGTGTGACCGCATTGGGGGCGTGGCCACCTCTGAGGGGGCGTGGCTTGGTGGGGAAAGGGGCGGGGTTTCTTTGGGGTCCCCAAAACCCCCGGGGCTCAAATTTGGGGCTCCCGGGACCCTTTTGGGGCAATTTTGGGGAATTTTAGGCGAATTTGGGGTCCCAGCCCCATTTTGAGTTAATTTTGGGTGAATTTGGGGGAAATTTGGGGTCCCTGCCCCTTTTTGGGTAAAATTTTGGATGAATTTCAGGCGAATTTTGGGTAAATTTTGGGTTCCTAGCCCATTTTTGGGTGAATTTCGGGTTTCTGTCTCATTTTTGGCCAAATTTTGGGTGAATTTTTATCGAATTTTGGATTAATTTGGCAATCAGCTCCAATTTTTGGGTGAATTTTGAAGGAATTTTGGGGTCCCGGTCCCTTTTTTTGGGTGAATTTTGGGTGAATTTTTGGGGAATTCTGGAGAATTTTGGGAAATTTTGGGCCCCTCTCTCCTTTTCGTGGAATTTGAGGTGAATTTTGGGGTCCCACCGCCTTTTTGGGGGAATTTTGGGAGGGTTTTTGGCTGAATTTTGGGTGAAATTAGGGTCCCAGCCCATTTTGGGTCAGTTTTGGGTGAATTTTGGCTGAATTTGGGGGTCCCGGCCCATTTTGGGGGAATTTCGAAAGGATTTTGGTAATTTGGAAAGAATTTTGGGGTCCCAGTCCCTTTTTTGGGTGAATTTTTCTTGAATTTTGGGTGAATTTTTTGGAATTTGGGGAAAATTCTGGGGGAATTTGGGGGAATTTTGGGTTCCCAGCTCCTTTTTGGGGGAATTTGGGGGGAATTTTGGGGTCCAAGCCTTTCTTAGGATCAATTTTTGGGGATTTTTGGGGTCCCAGCCCCATTTGAGGGGAATTTTGGGTGCTCACCTCCTTTTTGGGGGATTTTGGGTGAATTTTGAGGTCCCAGTCCCTTTCTGGTATTAATTTTGGGGGATTTTTCGGGGAATTTTGGGGGAATTTGGGGTCCCGGCCCCTTTTTGGGTGAATTTCAGGCGAATTTTGGGTAAATTTTGGGTTCCTAGCCCATTTTTGGGTGAATTTTGGGTGAATTTCAGGTGAATTTTGGGTAAATTTTGGGTTCCTAGCCCATTTTTGGGTGAATTTCGGGTTTCTGTCTCATTTTTGGCCAAATTTTGGGTGAATTTTTATCGAATTTTGGATTAATTTGGCAATCAGCTCCAATTTTTGGGTGAATTTTGAAGGAATTTTGGGGTCCCGGTCCCTTTTTTGGGTGAATTTTGGGTGAATTTTTGGGGAATTCTGGTGAATTTTGGGGAAATTTTGGGCCCCTCTCTCCTTTTTGTGGAATTTTGGGTGAATTTTGGGGTCCCATCTCCTTTTTGGGGGAATTTTGGGAAGGTTTTTGGCTGAATTTTGGGTGAATTTTGGGTCCCAGCCCATTTTGTGTCAGTTTTGGGTGAATTTTGGGTGAATTTTGGCTGAATTTGGGGGTCCCGGCCCCTTTTGGGGGAATTTCGAAAGGATTTTGGTAATTTGGAAAGAATTTTGGGGTCCCAGTCCCTTTTTTGGGTGAATTTTGCTTGAATTTTGGGTGAATTTTTTTGGAATTTGGGGAAAATTCTGGGGGAATTTGGGGGAATTTTGGGTTCCCAGCTCCTTTTTGAGTGAATTTTGGGGGAATTTGGCTGAATTTTGGGTGCTCAGCTCCTTTTGGGGGGAATTTGGGGGGAATTTTGGGGTCCAAGCCTTTCTTAGGATGGATTTTTGGGGTCCCAGCCCCATTTGAGGGGAATTTTGGGTGAATTTGGGGGAATTTTGGGTTCTCAGCTCCTTTTTGGGGGATTTTGGGTGAATTTTGAGGTCCCAGTCCCTTTTTGGGTGAATTTTGGAGGAAATTTGGGGGAATTTGGCTGAATTTTGGGTGTTCAGCTCCTTTTTGGGGGGAATTTGGGGGGAATTTTGGGGTCCCAGCCCTTCTTAGGATTATTTTTGGGGGATTTTTGGGGTCCCAGCCCCATTTGAGGGGAATTTTGGGTGAATTTGGGTGAATTTTGGGGAATTTTGGGTTCTCAGCTCCTTTTTTGGGGAATTTGGGTGAATTTTGAGGTCCCAGTCCCTTTTTGGTATTAATTTTGGGGGATTTTTTGGGGAATTTTGGGGGAATTTCGGGGAATTTTGGGGTCCCAGCCGTTCTTGGGGGAATTTCTGGCCAATTTTGGGTTAATTTTAGATGAATTTTGGGGTCCTCAGCCCCTTTTGGGGGGAATTTGGGGGGGATTTGGGGTGATTTTTGGGTTAATTTTGGGAATTATGGGTGAACTTGAGGGAATTTTGGGGGTTCCATCTCCTTTTGGGGTGAATTTCAGGTGAATTTTGGATGAATTCTGGAGAATCTGGGGTGAATTTTAGGGAATTTTGGGGAATTTTAGGGAATTTCAGGTGAATTTATGGGAATTTGGGGAGATTTGGGGAAAATTGGGGTGAATTTTTGGGAATTTTGGGTTATTTTTGGTGAATTTGGGTTAATTTTGGGTTAATTTTGAGTGAATTTTGGGTTAATTTTGGGGAATTTTAGGGAATTTTGGTTTCTTTTGGCTGAATTAGGGTTAATTTTGGGTTAATTTGGTTAATTCCAGTTAATTTTGGGAATTCTGCAGGATTTTGGGTTAATTTTGGGTTAATTTGGTTAATTCCAGTTAATTTTGGTTAATTTTGGGTTAATTTTTGTTAATTTTGGGTTAATATCGGTAATTCCGGGGGATTTGGGGTTAATTTTGGGTTAATTACGGTTAATTTTGGGTTAATTCCAGTTAATTTCGGGTGATTTTTGGTTAATTGTGGGTGATTTGGGGTGAATTTGTAGTTAATTTTGGTTAATTTTGGGTTAA
>NW_024498501.1:0-3329 GCF_017590055.1 Onychostruthus taczanowskii
ACCGTTGCTACCCGCTGTCGCGCCCCCCCCGGGCTTCTTTGGCCCCGTCCCTCGTCCCCTCCAACAAGCCGGCCCCTTCCTCGCCGTCGGCGTCGCCGTCCGGTGCCGGCGCGGCGCCGGGGACGCCGTGGAGCTCGGCCACGTGGCGCAAGGTCTGGGCCAGCAGCAGGACGCCCGTGACCCCCAGCAGCAGGTACGCTGTGGGGCACGGGCGTGAGCGGCGCGGCGCGGTGGTGGGGGCGTGACGCGGCACGATGGGACCCAACGGAACTCAACGGGGACCAAGAGAACCCAACGGGAGCCAAAGGAACCCAACGGGAGCCGATGGAACCAAATGGAACCCAATGGAATCGAAAGAATCCCAACGGAACCCAACGGGAGCCAATGGAACCAAACGGGAGCCAATGGAACCAAATGGAACCCAATGGGACCCAATGGAATCGAAAGAATCCCAACAGAACCCAACGGAACCCAAAGGAACCCAATGGGACCCAAGAGAACCCAAAGGAACCCAAAGGGAACCAACGGAGCCCAAAGGAACACAAGAGGACCCAATGGAACCAAAAGGAACCCAACAGAACCCAAGGGGACCCAAGAGAACCCAAAGGAACCCAATGGGACCCAAGAGAACCCAAAGGAACCCAAAGGGAACCAACGGAGCCCAAAGGAACACAAGAGGACCCAATGGAACCAAAAGGAACCCAACAGAACCCAAGGGGACCCAAGAGAACCCAAAGGAACCCAATGGGACCCAAGAGAACCCAAAGGACTGTGGGGCACGGGCGTGAGTGGCGCGGCGCGGTGGTGGGGGCGTGACGGGGCACGATGGGACCCAATGGAACTCAACGGGGACCAAGAGAACCCAACGGGAGCCAAAGGAACCCAAAGGAACCCAACGGGAGCCAATGGGACCAAACGGAACCCAATGGGACCCAATGGAATCGAAAGAATCCCAACGGAACGCAACGGAACCCAAAGGAACCCAACGAGAGCCGATGGAACCAAATGGAACCCAATGGGACCCAATGGAATCAAAAGAATCCCAACGGAACCCAACAAAACCCAAAGGAACCCAACGGGAGCCGATGGAACCAAACGGAACCCCATGGGACCCAATGGAATCAAAAGAATCCCAACGGAATGCAACGGAACCCAAAGGAACCCAACGGGAGCTGATGGAACCAAACGGAACCCAATGGAATCGAAAGAATCCCAACGGAACCCAACGGGAGCCGATGGAACCAAACGGAACCCAATGGATTCGAAAGAATCCCAACAGAACCCAACGGAACCCAAAGGAACCCAACAGGAGCCAAGAGAACCCAGCGGAACCCAATGGGAGACAATGGGACCCAAGAGAACCCAAAGGAACCCAAAGGGAACCAACGGAGCCCAAAGGAACACAAGAGGACCCAATGGAACCAAAAGGAACCCAACAGAACCCAAGGGGACCCAAGAGAACCCAAAGGAACCCAATGGGACCCAACAGAGCCCAAAAGAACCCAAGAGGACTCAATGGAACCGAAAGGAACCCAACAGAACCCAACGGGACCCAATGGAACACAAAGGAATTCAACAAAACCTAACGGGACCCAACAGAACCCAATTGCACCCAAAGAAACCCAACAGGCCATGATGGAGCCCAACAAAACCCAACGGGACATGATGGAACCCAACAGGACGTGACGGAATCCAAAGGAAGCCAGCAAGACCCAATGGGAACCAACAGAACGCAACGGAACCCAATGGAACCCAACGGGAGCCAATGGAAACCAACGGAACCCAACAGGAGCCAATGGGAACCAACGGAATCCAATGGGACCCAACAGAACCCAACGGGAGCCAACGGGACCCAACAGAACCCAGCAGGACCCAATGGGAACCAACAGAATGCAATGGAACCCAATGGAACCCAACTGAACCCAACGGGAGCCAATGGGAACCAACGGAATCCAACGGGACCCAACAGAACCCAACGGGAGCCAATGGGAACCAACGGAACCCAATGGGAACTAACAGAACCCAAAGGAACCCAAGAGGCCACAACGGAACCCAACAGAACCCAAAGGAACCAAACAGGACCCGATGGAGCCCAACAGAACCCAAAGGAACCAAACAGGACATGCTGGAGCCCAACAGAACCCAACAGGACACGACGGAACGCAATGGAACCCGACGGCATGCAATGGGACCCAACAGAACCCAACAGGACACAATGGAACGCAATGGAACCCAACGGAATGCAATGGGACCCAACAGAACCCAACAGGACATGACGGAACCCAACGGGACATGACGGAACCCAACAGGACACGACAGAACCCAACGGGACCCAATGAGCCATCAAAAACCCAACTCAACCCAATGGAGCCAAATGAAACCCAACGGGACCCAATAGAATCTGACAGAACCCAATGGAACCTGACAGAACCCAACGGAACCTGACAGAACCCAATGGAACCTGACAGAACCCAACGGAACCCACTGGAACCCAAGGAACCATCAAAAACCAACCTCAACCCATGGGAACTCAACCCAACCCAACCAAAACCCAACAAGACCCAATAAACCCAACCAGAACCCCAAAACCCAACTCAACCCATTCAGAACCCAACAAAATTTCAAAAACCCAACCCATCCAAAATCTAACTAAACTCAACCAAAACCCACCCAAACCCAAAAAACCCAACCCAACCCATCCAAAATCTAACTAAACTCAACCAAAACCCACCCAAACCCAAAAAACACAACCCAACCCATCCCAAACCCAACTCAACCCATCCCATCCCATCCCAAATCCAACCCAACCTATCCAAAACTCAATCCAACCCATCCAAAACTCAACCCAACCCATCCCAAACCCCAACCCATCCAAAACCCATCCAAACCCCAAAAACACAACCCATACCAAACCCAACCCAAACCATCCCAAACCCAACTCAACCCATCCCATCCTTGGTAGAGCTGCCTCAACGGCTGCCGCGCCTGCCGGGCCGGCACCAGGTCACCGAAACCGACGGTGCAGAGCGAGATGACGCAGAAATAGACGGCGTCCAGGTAGCTCCAGGTGGCCTCCAGCAAGTAGAAGGCAGTGGCTGGCAGGAGCACCAGGAGCACCAGGGTGACGGCCAGGAGGCCCAGGAGGTGGGCGCGGGCAGCGCCGCGCCGGCTGTAGCCCCACCGCGCCTGTAGGTAGCCACGGGGCCGCCGGGCCAGCGGCACGGCCAGGCGACGCGCGGTGGCCGCCAGGAGGAACATGGTGGCCGGGACCCCCACGGCGGCGTAGGCGGCGCAGAAGGCTTTGCCGGCGGCGGAGAGCGGCGTCACCG
>NW_024498502.1:0-3194 GCF_017590055.1 Onychostruthus taczanowskii
AATCAGTTTTCCTACAAGAAAGGAAGTCTGTGGCCTGAGCAACTCATTCAAGACTCATGATTATGAAGACGTTTTTTAGTAAGATACTTTAAACTTGAGCTGGAAAAGCCTTTACCAGCCTTTGCAAACATCAATTTTAAGTAAGCTTTTGGCTTTCCTGACACTGTGCCTAAATACTCAGGCAATCTTTTTAAATTCTTCCTTGGATTCCTGTCTCTGCTTCTGTCTCCTTTATGCTGTTGTTTGGCGTTGTAGTTTCCTCATCAGCTGCCTTGATATATCTGCTTTGCTGACTGACACAGTGCAAGAACAGATTAAATTTGTGGGTAGTCTGCTTTCAAAGTCATGACAGAGTAGAGTCAGGCATGTGGAAACCTTAGGATCAAGAACTGTACTTGAAATCAGGTTGAGGATGCAAGAAGTGATATGGTCTCTCTGAAGACAACTGTTGTGTTAATTAAAATATGAAGAATTCTGTTTGTTATATGTAACTTTGAGGCCATATCCAAATAATCTTATGAATTGCATGACAGGAGGCTTGGTAACTGAAAATATAACCTCTTTAAAAATCTTTCTTAGAAGGAACATAAATTTCTTCATTCAATTAAGAAAGGCAAGCAGCTTCAGAAGCCATGTGATGTGCTAAAGTGGTATCTGCCATATCCATTGATTATCCTTTAAAAGAACACAGTGCATTTGACAGAAATAGTTTTGGTTAAAGTATCTTATTATGGAAACTTTCCAGTTCACGAAGACAGCCTTCATCCTCGAGTGTGAAATGGAAAGACCAAGTTGAAGAAAAGAAGATAATTGAACAATCCTCTGGGACACAAGTGAGTCCTCCAGTCAGCTTCAGCCTGCAAGAAGGCTCAATAGTAAGGAAAAAAAATGTGGCACACATTGTTTAGGTTTTTTAAAACATACTGTCAAAATATTTACTGTGCTGAAGAATAGCTGAGGCACCATTCATCCTCTTGTTTTATAACTTGGCTTCACTATCTGACTTTTTGATGTGACTCTACTTGAGAATCAGAGCACTATCCACAGTGTTTTAATCATGCTGGTGGATGTTGGAAACTGCTGCAAAAGTTCATGTTTTCTGAAACCTTTGCTATTAAATGTTATGTTTTAGTCTATACACAAAGAAGGATTATTTGAATAGATGTATTTAATTGTGGTCAAGTAGGCAAATGTAGCTGACAGTACTGAGGAATCATGAGTTACCAGTCCAGTGGATTCATGAATATGTTCCTTGAGTTTAGTTGCCATTATACTTTAAAAGTCTATTTAGGGGATCTGTTCATAGTTATTGCTAGAACATAATGACTGGGCAATCTAAAGGTATTTAGTTTAAAGAAGTTTTTTTTAACATTCATGCTACTTATTTGAGTAGTGTTAGTAGATTGTATGTGAAGTCCTCAGAAGTAAACATACTCTTTCACCAAATGTATATTAAAATTATTAATTGCCACTATTAAAGAGAGCTTCCAGTGCCAGAAAGTAAATGAGATGTGAAGAGGTGGAGGAAACAAATGCAATAAAATCAGTGTAGTGTATCTGAAGTTATAAGAATCAGTCCAGATGGGTTTTGTTTTGTTTTTAAGTTTACTCTTTGGAGAGGAATTTTCTGCTACTCTGCATGTGCTACTCTACACATGGGGGAATCGGTCTTTGGTTCTTGGCTTTGCAGGAAGCTTATAAATTTCTATGCTGATCATCTCAGTCATATGCTAACAATGTTGTGTAGGGTATAAAAGCCATAACTGTTTTATTATCATCTCTTCATTGTTTCTTAGGATGTTCTACCTAGCCCTGTAGCAACTCCATTTGGTTTTGACTGTAATTTAAAAAATTTTCCTTGTTACTTTGTATTATTCGTGTGCTTGTTTTCATTTTTCTTTATCTCTGCACCACCATCTTTACACTACAGCATTGTTCTTGGTGCTATGCAGGAAGAATCCACATTAGTATTTCAGAATTATTTTTGGCATTTATAGTGTAAAGTGATACATACTGGAATATTAAAATCCTGGTATGTTGAGTCAGTAAATTTTATGGTTGTGTTAACATTTCTCTGCAAGATGTTTCATATGTGCTTCCCTGCTGTGGTCACATTAGTTCTTTATGAACTGTTTCTGCCATACATACAATTAGGGAAAAAAATCTGTCCTGATGTGGATTTCAGTATGCAACATCAGCATAACAACAGATGCTCTGCCTCCGGGCACCACTGCAAAGAGCCTGGCTCCATCTTGTTTGCACCCTCCCTTTGGGTGTGTAGATATATCAATGAGGTCTCCCCATCCCAGTCCCCTCATCCAGTCCCTTAATTCTCTTTCTGGCCTTCTGTTGGACTCTCCAGTATGTCCATGCCTGTCTTACTGAGGAGCACAGAACTGGATGCAGCATTCCAGCTGTGGCCTCACCAATGCTGAGCAGAGGGGCAGCATCGCATCCTTTGTATGGCTGCCAGCGCGCCTCCGAATGCAGCCCAGGATACCATTTGCCTTCTTTGCTGCAGGGGCACATTTCTAGCTCATGGTCAATGTGGTGTCCATCAGGACATCCATCTCCCTTTCTTACCAGGCTGCTTTCCAGCTGTGGAACCTGCAGTGTGCACAGGTGCCTGGAGTTGTTCCTCCCCAAGGGAAGGACTTGGCACTTCCCTTTTTTGAACTACATGAGGTTCCTGTCAGCCTGTCCGGGTCTCTCGAGATGGCAGCACATCTCCTTTGGCCCATCAGCTGCTCCTCAGTTTGGTGTCATCTGCAACTCTACATGCATTGCTTTTGATTTTAACACTGCCCAGCTACCACAATTAATTTTTCTTTGTGTTCCAGATGGACAGGTCCATCCTCCTGAACTTATACCAGTGCATGGCAAACGCCCATGTGATTGCCAAACAGACAAATGTTCCCCTGGAAGAGTTACCTTGGACAGAGTTTTGTGCACTCTTGTATGAGAATGTTGAAGCCCTGATCTTGAACTACCAGAACGCTAAAGAGAGGGTGAGTGTCCCCCAGGCACCAGCTGCCTCTGCTGAGCTCAGTGACATTTGTTCACACTGCAGTCTCGTTAGAAAGGAGTGATATCCATCCCCCCCAAAACGATTTGGAGGCTAACAAATGAACACCTTGAATTATGCCTTGTCCACTGCTCAGTTTGGTGCTGTTGCCGTGGGCCTTTAGATGTGA
>NW_024498502.1:4186-6097 GCF_017590055.1 Onychostruthus taczanowskii
ATTATTTGCAATCATCACAAACTTCTGAAGGATATACTTGGGTTAGTAATTTACTATTTTACTAAAATTTAATACAATCATTTAAAAAAATGTCTGAAGTGTCTGCCTCAGGTTTCCTGCAACTAGGGTGACAAGGTGGTATAAAACTGGCAAAACTGAAACCACATAAAATACTTTGTTTCAAAATATATTTCAGTTTTGTTTTGAGAACCAAGCAATTAATGTGCAATGAAGGGTTTTATTTAGTTTTAATAAAAATATTGAAAAAATTACAGTTTAGATTTTATGCTGGAATAGTCTGTTCTTAACATGAAAAGGTAAATAATAATTTTTTCTTAAATGCTTGTCACACAGATAGCTCATCTAGAATATACTTGCAAGCACCAGACTGATGCTATGAACGAACTTCAGCAGAACCAGGAGGATGCTTTTGAGAAAATGTCTGAACAGTTAAAGGCACAGGAACATTGGTGGCAGAAAGAAAAGCAATATCTTGAACAGCAGTACTCAAATGTCCTTGCAGAAGTTCATGCAAGAGCACAGGTATGGTGCTGTGAACTTCTACTTTTTTTTTTTTTTTTTTCTTTAAAAATGTAATGGATTATTTCAATAGTTTAAGCCTCTTAGCAGTTTAAGGTAATTGGGAATACATTTAAAGTGAAAAAAAACCCAAACCAAACAGCAAACCAAACCATCAGTGTGCTAATATTAACATCACTTAAAATAAGAAATAAATTAATTTGATGAAGAATTTGTTGAAGAGAATTTGGTCTTCAGCCCAGTTGAGAACCTGATTTTGTCGACAGCTAGTAGGGTTTTTTTCTGAGAATGTTAAAGCTGTAAGATCAACTTGCTTTTTTTAAGAGTTACTGAGAGCAGCAGTTACTTTTTCAGCACCAACATTTGCAGAGATTGTATAGAATAATGTGGTATCACCTGGGGATTAATTTAGTTACATATGTAGTGACCCTAAGAACAGTGGTAAATTTCAAGAGTGTTAAGTGATTCTGTTTTTCTGATACTACAGTGAGAAGTGGCTTAAAAGTGTGAAACTGTCACTCCTCGTTACATGAGTTATTTGCAATCCGAAATGTTCCGTGTTATTCCACAGCTACCATTTACTGTCTTTATCATCACATTCCTTCACACCTGTTTCAATTAAAAGCGTTGTGAATAAAGGAAATAGATGTACCTTGTTATTTGAGAGTTATGGCAACTTACTTCACAGAATAATACTGTATTTGATGCAATTTCAGGACTGGAAGTCTTTGCACGCTGAAAAATTTAATCTGTCTGGTTTCATGTTCCAGACTTCCTTATGTTTTACCTCTCACACTGGCTTTCTGCTTGCTAGTTTCCCTCTGAAATTGGAGGATGTTACTACTATTGTTAAGTCAACTGATAAAACTGTATTGTGGGAAGGCAGGTGGTGTTGGACCTTCTGTGAGCTGTCACAGTGTTGGGGGATTGTTGTCAGAAATCAGGAGTCCATTTGCAGTTGATGATCATGTAAATTTCCCTCCTACCATTGTTTTGGTTTCATACATCTGATTTTGTAATTGTTTACTAGAAGAGATACTTCCATCACCATCACTACTAACAATTTTTGCTCCTTTAATGCATCATTTAAATGGCAAAGCTAAATTTTCTTTTTGTTCTTGTCTAGGTAAAAACCATGTAGTTAGTATTTCTTCCATTTTTGTTTGGTTTGTTTCTGTTGCAGGAATGTGAAGAAACGGCCCAGAAAAACAGGGGAAAACTGTATGGCCTTGAACAAAACTCTGAGAAACTGGCCCGGGAAAACAATTCCAGGAAAGATTCCTTATTAGAGGCTTTCAAGGCACGCTCATCCCTGCTGGCAGCCTGTGCGCTGCTGTCAGGGGCCCTGTGTCCTCTCTATGGCCGACTGAG
>NW_024498502.1:7214-8851 GCF_017590055.1 Onychostruthus taczanowskii
TGTTATTTTAAAAATAAATAAGTCAGGGTGGTCATACCATATTTTTATGATTTTATCTAAACTATTCTGGATCATAGCTCTGAAGAGACATTTCTGAATATTTATGTTAGGCACATTTGACTAGAGGTTATGTCCTGAGCTAGTCAATACAAATTTTAGTGGGCTGTTTCCCTGAAGGAGTGATTTTATTGCAGGGTAAAATAATAACTCTTTTTTACATTCTCTGAATGATCACATCTCTGTACTGTTGGAACAGATTGTCTTTAACAGCTGATAGGATATTTTATCCTTTCAGTATATAGAGCCATGGAAGCAGAAGGCTGGAGAGTGTCTCTGGAGTTTATTTATAGTGAGAATTGATAGAGGCTTCCTTGGTTCATCTGCATTGCTGCCATCCCTGGTTCTTTATTAACCTCTAGTTTTAGAGTCCCCACATTTTTGTCACAGAACAAATGATATTAGAAGAGGGATCATTTATGTGAATAAAGGGAAAGAGCAGGAGAAAGACAAGGTGATGCATTTTCCAGAAGCTAAACAATAAATTGGTATAAAAGTTGCCATTGAATCAAATGTGTTTAGTCTCAGTTTCAGGCACTTTCTTCTTTGGTCATGCTGTTTTCAATAAATTGAATTCATATCCTTTAAATGCAAAGTTTGAACAGTGTTTGAGACTCAGCATTCTGTCTTTCAGAATATTTACACGTTCCATCCTGTAGAAGTGAAAAAGAACGTGATATACAAGAAATGGGAAGTAATAACCTGCTCGATGTTTCCTTTTATTGTTATTTCTTAAAGATCCAAGCTCCTGGCTTTCTGGACACTGACTTCTCAGTGCAGCCAGGAACTGCTTTGCAAAACTGATGGATAACCTGAGCGTACTGATGGAGACAGTTCAAGGGAGCATCCATGAGTGCAGAGCTTGCCTGGAGAGGGACTCCCTGATAGAGAGGCTGGCTCGTGGCCTCCACAGAGTAAATGCCCAGGCCCTGGAAGTTGGATTGTATGACAGACTGCCCAGCACAGTAAGCAGATTTACAGTCCTCCTCCATGGAAACGAAGGTTTACAGCAACAGTGAAGCTCCCTTGATAGCAGCATTTATTTTGCTTCAGGCTGGTGATGAGTCCATGACAACGAAGTACCACTATATGGAGACTCAGAAGTTGATTTGTCACACTTTAGGGTGTGAATAGGTCTTTTCTTTTATTGACAAAAAATTTTTGGAGGAGGTTTAGTGTATCCAAGTCCTATCAGATCTGTATTAGCTTATAAGAACAAATTTGCTTTTGGCTTGATGTAAGTGTTTGGGTTGCTTTTTATTTTTGTTTTCTACTTTCTCATGTTTACCATCCTTTCTTTCAGTAAAGATAACCTTCTTCCCTTTAACAAAAATGAAAGGATAAACTCTTTCTCTAATAATCTTTTATAGTAAACTTTAGGTGAAAATAGTACTTCCTTGTAAGCAGAATTTGCAGTAACACTAGGTAGGTGACAGGTTCAAACTTTTGCCCTTGAGTATGTCTTTTAGGGATGGAGGAAAAATTTGTGTTTTGTCTTCATGTTCTTGAGTCTTAAATATGATTTATTTTATTGCAAAACCAACAGATTTTATAGCCCATCAACTTGTTTTTGTTTGCTA
>NW_024498503.1:0-3475 GCF_017590055.1 Onychostruthus taczanowskii
TTTTGGGAGTCCTGAGGGGATTTGGGCAGAATTTTGGGAGCTCTGAGGAAATCTGAGGGGGTTTGGGGGATCCTGAGGAGATTTTGGGGTTCCTGAGGAGATTTTGGTGGTCCTGAGGGGATTTGGAGGGTCCTGAGGAGATTTGGGCAAAATTTCGGGATCTTTGAGGGATTTTGGGTGGTCCTGAGGGAATTTGGGCAGAATTTCGGGAGCTCTGAGGGAATGTGGGGAGTCCTGAGGGAATTTTGGGGTTCCTGAGGGGATTTGGGCAAAATTTTGGGATCTCTGAGGGATTTTGGGGGATCCTGAGGGAATTTTGGGGCTCCTGCGGGGATTTGGGGGATCTTGAGATGATTTTGGGGCTCCTGCGGGGATTTGGACAGAATTTTGGGATCTCTGAGGGAATCTGAGGGGATTTTGGGGCTTCTGAGGGAATTTTGGGGGTCCTGAGGAGATTTAGGCAAAAATTGGAGATCTCTGAGGGATTTTGGGTGGTTCTGAGGAGATTTGGGCAAAATTTCAGGCGCTCTGAGGGAATTTTGGTAATCCTGAGGGAATTTGGGGGGTCCTGAGAGAATTTTGGGGTTCCTGAGGGAATTTGGGCAAAATTTCTGGAGCTCTGAGGGAATTTGGGAGATCCTGAGGGAATTTTGGGGTTTCTGAGGAGATTTTGGTGGTCCTGAGGGTATTTGGGGGATCCTGAGCGTATTTTAGCAATCCTGAGGGAATTTGGGGGATCCTGAGGGAATTTTGGGCGTCCTGAGGGAATTTGGGGGATCCTGAGGGGATTTTGGGGGTCCTGAGGGCATTTTGGAGTTCCTGAGGAGATTTGTGGGGTCCTGAGGGAATTTTGGGGTTCCTGAGGGGATTTGGGGAATCCGGAGGGAATTTTGGTAATCCTGAGGTGATTTTGGGGCTCCTGAGGGGATTTTGGGAGTCCTGAGGGGATTTGGGCAGAATTTTGGGAGCTCTGAGGAAATATGGACCCCCTCACGACCCGGGCATCACCCCCAGAGAGCCACTTCCTCCTCGGGGCCAGCCCGGCCAGGCCGGGGCCCAGCCCGCCGCCATGGTGAGGGAGGCCCGGGCGGGGTTTGGGAGGTCCTGGGAGGTTTTGAGGGGTCTCTAGTGGGGTTTTGGAGGGATTTGAGGAGGGTTCGGGGGTCCCGGGGTGAGGTGAGGCCGCTCCGGGCCCGGTCCGGGGGGGTTCCGGCCCGTTCCAGGCCTGGGCCTGGCCCGGGGGGTCCTGAGGGGATCTGGGGAGGCCTGAGGGGATTTGGGCGGAATTTTGGGACCCCTGAGGGGATTTGGGGGTTCGTGAGGGGATTTTGGGGTCCTGAGGGAATTTGGGGGATCCTGAGGGGATTTTGGGGGTCCTGAGGGAATTTTGGAGTTCCTGAGGAGATTTGCGGGATCCTGAGGGATTTTGCGGGATCCTGAGGGATTTTGGGGGATCCTGAGGGGATTTTGGGGTTCCTGAGGGGATCTGGGGGATCCTGAGGGAATTTTGGTAATCCTGAGGTGATTTTGGGAGTCCTGAGGGGATTTGGGCGGAATTTTGGGAGCTCTGAGGTGGTCCTGAGGGGATTTGGGCGTCCTGAGGAGATTTTGGGGTTCCTGAGGGAATTTTGGGCATCCTGAGGAGATTTTGGGGTTCCTGAGGGAATTTGGGCGGAATTTCGGGATCTCTGAGAGGATTTTTGGGATTTGGGCAATTTTGGGTGGAGTTTGAGGAGTTCTGAAGGAATTCGGGGTTCCTGAGGGGAATTTTGGGTGAATTTTGGGGCAGATTTGGGGCACCGCGAGTTTAAAAAGCGGCACGGAGATTTTGGGGGGGTTCAGGCGGAATTTTGGGGTTTTTTTGAGGCCGATTCTCCCCAAATTCACCCCAAATTTTCTCCCCCCAGGAGCCCCGAGGCGGCGCCTGGCAGGTGAGTGGGGGAGGGGAATTCACCCAAATTTGGGGTTTTTTTGGGGGGAAATTTGGACATTTTGGGGCAGTTCTGAGCCCCCCCACCCCGATTTTTTGGGGTTTTTTTGGGGGGAGGGGGCAATTTTGGGGATCCTTTCCCTTTTTCACCAATTCCAGGTGATTTTAACCATTTGGGGGGGTCCAATTTTGGGTCATTTTTCTCATTTTTGATCCATGTTTTCCCCTTTTTGATCCATTATTCCCATTTTTAATTAATTTTTTCCTTTTCTTTAATTCCTTATTCTCATTTTTGACCAAATTTTCTAATTTTTAAGTCATTTCTCCACATTTTTAGGCCACTTTTTCCCATTTTTGAGCCTTTTTTTACCATTTTTCCCAGTTTTGGGTCATTTTTTCCCATTTTTGAGCCATTTTTTTACCATTTTTCCCATTTTTTGGTCATATTTTCCCATTTTTGAGCCATTTTTTTACCATTTTTCCCATTTTTTGGTCATATTTTCCCATTTTTGAGCCATTTTTTTACCATTTTTCCCATTTTTTGGTCATATTTTCCCATTTTTGAGCCATTTTTTTACCATTTTTCCCAGTTTTAGGCCACTTTTCCCCATTTTTAAGCCTTTTTTTACCATTTTTCCCACTTTTGGGTCATTTTTTCCCATTTTTGAGCCACTTTTTCTCATTTTTAGTAATTTTTCCCATTTTTGAGCCAGTTTTCAGCAATTTTATCCCATTTTTACACCATTATTTTCCATTTTCAGACCATTTTTCTTTCTCCTTTTTGACCCATTTTTTTCCCAATTTTAGACAATTTTTAATGATTTTTGATTAATTTTTTCCCATTTTTGCTCAATTTTCCCCATTTTTAAGCCATTTCTCCTCCTTTTTTGATCAATTTTTCTCATTTTTGATCCATTTTTCCCATCTTTGATCCATTTTTAGGTCATTTTTTCTGAATTTTGATCCATTTTTCCCATTTTTGATCATTTTTTCCCATTTTTAATCAATTTTCCCCATTTTTAGACCCTTTCATTCCTTTTTTGATCCATTTTTTATCATTTTTGATCCATTTTTCTCATTTTTGATCCATTTTTCTCATTTTTGACCCATTTTTCCCATTTTTGTCCCATTTTTTTCATTTTTGATCCATTTTTTCTCATTTTTGATCCATTTTTTTTCATTTTTGATCAATTTTTCTTATTTTGATCCGTTTTTTCCCATTTCTAATCCGTTTTTTCCCATTTTTGATCCATTTTTCTCATTTTTGATCATTTTTTCCCATTTTTAGACCCTTTCATTCCTTTTTTGATCCATTTTTTCCCATTTTTGATCCATTTTTCCCATTTTTTCCCTTTTTTTTCGTTTTTGATCCATTTTTTCTCATTTTTGATCCATTTTTTGCTAATTTTGATCCATTTTTATCTCATTTTTGATCCATTTTTCTCATTTTTTCCCATTTTTTCTCATTCTTGATCAATTTTTCCCATTTTCTCCCATTTTTTGTCATTTTTGATCCATTTTTTTTCCCATTTTTGATCCATTTTT
>NW_024498504.1:0-3314 GCF_017590055.1 Onychostruthus taczanowskii
ATTTGGGGACATTTGGGGACAGCCAGAGCTCACCTTTGGAGGAGAAGAATCTCCGGAATTCGCCACCGAAATCACCTGGGAGAGAAACGGGGAGAGCTCGGAATTTTTGGGGCAAATTTCGGGGAAAATTTTGGGGATTTAGGGGCAAATTTTGGGGAATTTCAGGGGAAAATTTTGTGGGATTTTGGGGCAAATTTTGGGGAATTTCAGGGGAAAATTTTGTGGGATTTTGGGGCAAATTTTGAGGGATTTCAAGGGAAAATTTTGTGGGATTTTGGGGCAAATTTTTGTGCATTTTGGGGCAAATTTTGAGGATTTCAGGGGAAAATTTTGTGGGATTTTTGGGCAAATTTTGGGGAATTTCAGGGCAAATTTAGGGGAAAAATTTTGTGGTAATTTTTTAAAAATTTCCATTCAATTTTTTTGGTGGATTTTTAAAAAACCACATCCAATTTTCACGCCAATTTCTCTGCGATTTTTCCTAAACTCCACGGCCACTTTTTCCTCAAATTTTAAAATTATTTTTGAGGCAAATTTTTAAAGCCACGTCCCATTTTCACAGTGATTTTTTGGGGAAAATTTTTAACAATTTTTTTAAAATTTCACCACTACTTTTTCATCTCATTTTCAAGACCCCCCCATCTGATTTTTGGGTCGATTTCTTTTAAATTCCCCCCAATTTCCTTCGTCGTTTCTCCCAAACTTCGCAGCTTTTTTTGGTCTCAAATTTTAAAAATCCCAATTTTTTTTTCAAATGACGCCCGATTTTCACGGCAATTTTTTGGGGAGAATTTTTAACAATTTTTTAAAAATTTCACCACTATTTTTTCATCTCATTTTCAAGACCCCCCACTGATTTTTGGGGTGATTTCTTTTAAATTCCCCCCAATTTCCTTCGTCGTTTCTCCCAAACTTCGCAGCTTTTTTTGGTCTCAAATTTTAAAAATCCCAAATTTTTTTTCAAACGACGCCCGATTTTCACGGTGATTTTTTTGGGGAGAATTTTAAACAATTTTTTAAAAGTTTCACTATTTTTTAACCTCATTTTCAAGACCCCCATCTGATTTTTGGGGTGATTTCTTTTAAATTCCCCCCAATTTCTTTGTCGTTTCTCCCAAACTTCGCGGCTTTTGTTTGGTCTCCAATTTTAAAAATCCCCAATTTTATTTTCAAACGACGCCCGATTTTGGCTGCAATTTTTTGGGAAGAATTTTTAACAATTTTTAAAAATTTCACCACTATTTTTTAACCTCATTTTCAAGACCCCCTCATCTGATTTTTGGGTCGATTTCTTTTAAATTCCCCCCAATTTCCTTCGTCGTTTCTCCCAAACTTCGCGGCTTTTGTTGGTCTCAAATTTTAAAAATCCCCAATTTTATTTTTCAAACGACGCCCGATTTTCACGGCGATTTTTTTGGCTGGGATTTTTGAACTTCCCGCGGCCGTTTTCGGGCGGGTTTCGGGCGTTTTTGGCTCACCCCGGGGCCGGCAGCGCCGCAGGCACTCGCGCTCGTCGCGGTGGTTGTTGGCGTTGCCGCGGCAGCCGCCGTAGGTGAATTCCCGGCACGATTTCTCCGCCGGGACGTAAAACCAGCGCGGGAACGCCGCCCGGCACGGGCCCGTCACCGGGGGGGCCGAGCACAGCTCTGGGGGGCGGGGAAAACACAAAATTACCTCAAAAATCCGAAATTAACGCTTTGAAATCCCAAAATTCCCCTTTAAAATCTAAAATTCCCTCGTCAGGACTCAAAATTCCCACCTGGAAATCCAAAATTCCCCTTTGAAATCCAAAATTCCCACGTCAAAACTCAAAATTCCTACTTGGAAATCCAAAATTCCCACTTGGAAATCCAAAATTACCACTTGAAAATTCAAAATTTTCCTTTGAAATCCAAAATTTCCACTTGGAAATCCAAAAGTCCCCCTTGGAAATCCAAAATTACCACGTCAAAACCCAAAATTCCTGCTTGGAAATCCAAAATTCCCACTTGAAAATTCAGAATTCCCCTTCTTCAAAATCCAAAATTTCCCTTTAAAATCTAAAATTACTACTTGGAAATCCAAAATTTCCATGTCAAAACCCAAAATTACCACTTGAAAATTCAAAATTTCCCTTTGAAATCCAAAATTCCCACGTCAAAACTCAAAATTCCTACTTGGAAATCCAAAATTCCCACTTGGAAATCCAAAATTACCACTTGAAAATTCAAAATTTTCCTTTGAAATCCAAAATTTCCACTTGGAAATCCAAAAGTCCCCCTTGGAAATCCAAAATTACCACGTCAAAACCCAAAATTCCCACCTGGAAATTCAAAATTCCCCTTCAAAATCCAAAATTTCCCTTTGAAATCTACAATTCCCACTTGGAAACCCAAGATTTTCCTTTGAAATCTACAATTCCCACTCGGAAATCCAAAATTCCCACTCGGAAATCCAAAATTACCATGTCAAAACCCAAAATTCCTATCTGGAAATCCAAAATTCCCACTTGGAAACCCAAAATTTTCATTTGGAATCTAAAATTCCCACTTGGAAATCCAAAATTCCCACTTGAAAATTCAGAATTCCCCTTCTTCAAAATCCAAAATTTCCCTTTAAAATCTAAAATTACTACTTGGAAATCCAAAATTCCCATGTCAAAATCCAGAATTCCCACTTGGAAATCCAAAATTTCCACATCAAAACCCAAAATTCCCACTTGAAAATTCAAAATTCCCCTTCAAAAATCCCAAATTCCCCTTTAAAATCCAAAATTCCCACGTCAAAATTAAAAATTCCCACTTGAAAATTCAAAATTCCCCCTCAAAAATCCAAAATTTCCCTTTAAAATCTAAAATTCCCACTTGGAGATCCAAAATTTCCACGTCAAAACCCAAAATTCCCACTTCAAAATCCAAAATTTCCACGTCAAATCCCAAATTCCCCCTTCAAAATTCCCAATTCCTTAAATTTGACCCCAATCCCTTCAAAATCCGAATTTCCTGATTAAATTTGTGCCAAATTCCTCAGGAATTCAGATTTTCCTCTTCAATTCACACCAAAACCCTTAAAAAACCCCAAAATTTCTGCTGGGATTGGCTCCAAAAGGCTCCAAAATTCCCAAATTTCTGCTGAATCGGCCCAAAAAGCCCCAAAACCGCGGAGTTACCTGCCAGGGTGGAGTTGGGGCTGACCGGGCCGGAGGGAGCTGGGAAAAATGGGAAAAATTGGGAAATTGGGAAAAATGGGGAAAAATGGGGGAATTGGGAAAAATGGGGGGGAAATGGGAAAAATGGGGAAAAAATAATGGGGAAAAGTGGGGGAAATGGGGAAAA
>NW_024498505.1:0-3314 GCF_017590055.1 Onychostruthus taczanowskii
TTTTTGGGAGTTTTGGGGTTTTTTTGGCATGAGGTGATTTTTGGGCATTTTGATGTTCCCTGTAGTTCTGGGAGTGATTTTGGGGTGGATTTTGGGCATTTTGGGGTGGTTTTTAGGGATTTTGGGGGGATTTTTGGGCATTTTGAGGTTCGCTGCGTTTCTGGGAGTGCTTTTGGGGTGGATTTTGGGCATTTTTGGGATGATTTTTGGGGATTTTGAAGTTCCCTGTGTTTCTGGGGGTGGTTTTGGGGTGATTTTGGGCATTTTGGGGTAATTTTGGGGTGATTTTTAGGGATTTTGGGGCATTTTTAGGTTCCCTGTGTTTCTGGGAGTGGTTTTGGGGTGGATTTTGGGCATTTTTGGGGTGATTTTGGTCATTTTTTGGGGTGATTTTTTGGCATTTTGTGGTTCCCTGTAGTTCTGGGACTGATTTTGGGGTGGATTTTGGGCATTTTTGGGGTGATTTTTAGGGATTTTGGGGTGATTTTTGGCATTTTGAGGTTCCCTGTAGTTTCTGGGGGTGGTTTTGGGGTGATTTTGGGCATTTTGGGGTGGTTTTTGGGCATTTTTGGGTTGATTTTTGGGGCATTTTTAGGTTCCCTGTGTTTCTGGGAGTTATTTTGGGGTGATTTTGGGCATTTTGGGGTGGTTTTTGGGGTGATTTTTGGGCATTTTGAGGTTCCCTGTGTTTCTGGGAGTGATTTTGGGGTGATTTTGGGCATTTTGGGGTGGTTTTTGGGCATTTTTGGGGGGGATTTTGGGGCATTTTGAGGTTCCCTGTGTTTCTGGGGGTGGTTTTGGGGTGATTTTGGGGTGATTTTTGGGCATTTTGGGGCTCTCACCGTGGTCCAGTTTGTTGGCCTTGACGATCTTGACGGCGTAGTCGGAGATGCTGGAGCACTCGATCTGGGGGAGGGCAGTGAGGGACCCCAAAATCAACCCCAAAATCCCCCAAAATCCCCCCAAAATCCCTTGGGACAGCAAAATCCACCCTGGGAGCCCAAAATCCACCCCAAAAATCCACCCTGGGAGCCGAAAATCCACCCCAAAATCCACCCCAAAATCCATCCTGGGAGCCCAAAATCCACCCCAAAAATCCCTGGGACACCAAAATCCGCCCTGGGAGCCCAAAATCCACTCCAAAATCCCCCCCAAAATCCACCCTGGGAGCCCAAAATCCACCCCAAAATGCCCCTGGAAAAACAAAATCCATCCCAAAACTCTTCTGGGACCCCAAAATCCACCCAAAAATACTCAAAATCGACCCCAAAAAAACCCCAAAATCCACCCCAAAATCCCCCCCAAAATCCACCCTGGGAGCCCAAAATCCACTTTAAAATCCACCCCAAAATCCATCCTGGGAGCCCAAAATCCACCCCAAAAATCCACCCCAAAACACCCCTGGAAAAACAAAATCCATCCCAAAACCCTTCTGGGACCCCAAAATCTCACCCAAAAATCCTCAAAATCCACCCCAAAAACACCCCAAAATCCACCCCAAAACCCCCCAAAATCAACCCCAAACCCCCCAAAATCCACCAGAAAAAAAACCCTGGAACCCCAAAATTCACCCCAAATCTCCCCTGGGAGCCCAAAATCCACCCTGGCACCCCCAAAACTGCCCCAAATCTGCTCCAAACTGCCCCAAATTTTTCCTAAATTCCTTCCAGGACACCCCAAATCCCAAAACCAGCCAGAAATCCCCCAAATTTTTCCCAAAATCCATCCAGGAACTCCCAAATCTCCCTTAAAAGCTCCCCTGGAGCAACTCGGGCTTTGCCAGGACCCCCAAAACTGCCCCAAAATGGCTCCAAACTGCCCCAAAACTGCCCCAAATTTCTCCCAAATTCCCTCCAGGACACCCCAAATCCCAAAACTAGCCCCAAATCCCTGAAATTTCTCCCAAAATCCCTCCAGGACCTCCCAAAATGGCCGGAAAATCTCTTCCGGAGCAGCTCCGGCTTTGCCAGGACCCCCAAATCTGCCCCAAATTCCCCCAAAACTCCCCCAAAGCAGCCACAAACTGCCCCAAACCTGCCCCAAATTCCGCCAAATTGCCACCGATTTGCCTGAAATCTGCCACAAACTGCCCCAAACCTGCCCCAAATTCCGCCAAAACTGCCCCGATTTGCCCCAAATTCCCCCAAACCAGCCACAAACTGCCCCAAAATGTCTCCAAACTGCCCCAAATTTCCCAAAAATTGCCAAATTTACCCCGATGACCCTCCTGGCGCCGGCCTTGGCAGCGAACATGCAGAGGATGCCACTGCCAGGACCCCAAAACTGCCCCAAAACCCCCCAAATCTGGCCCGAATTCCGCCAAAACTGCTCCGATTTGCCCCAAATTTGCCACAAACTGCCCCAAATTTCCCCCAAATTTCCCAAAATTGCCAAATTTACCCCGATGACCCTCCTGGCGCCGGCCTTGGCAGCGAACATGCAGAGGATGCCACTGCCAGGACCCCCAAACCTGCCCCAAATCCCGCCAAAACTGCCCCGATTTGCCCCAAATTCCCCCAAACCAGCCACAAACTGCCCCAAAATGTCTCCAAACTGCCCCAAATTTCCCAAAAATTGCCAAATTTACCCCGATGACCCTCCTGGCGCCGGCCTTGGCAGCGAACATGCAGAGGATGCCACTGCCAGGACCCCCAAATCTGCCCCAAACCCCCCCAAATCTGCCCCGAATTCCCCAAACTCTGCCACAAACTGCCCCAAAACTGCCCCAAATTTCCCAAAAATTGCCAAATTTACCCCGATGACCCTCCTGGCGCCGGCCTTGGCAGCGAACATGCAGAGGATGCCGGTGCCACTGCCCACGTCCAGCACCACCTTGTCCTTGAACAGGTGCCGGTTGTGGAACATGGAATTGCGGTAGGTCAGCGTCCTCACCTCGTCCTTCAGCATCTCCTGGGGGGAAAAACGGATGAAATTTCAGTAAAATTTGATGATTTTGGCTTAAAATCGTTTCTAAAATTTCACCTCATTCTTCAGCATCTCCTGGGGGGGGGAAACCAGCCCAAAAATCACCTGGGGAACCCCAAAAATCACCTGGGGAACCCCAAAAATCACCTGGGGAACCCCAAAATCCAGGTGGGATTTGTGGGGAGGCAAAAAAAGGTGAAATTCCCAGGGAAATCTGAAAAAATCCCGCCGAAATTTCAGCAAAATTTGATTATTTTGGGTTAAAGTCGTCTCTAAAATTTCATTTTGTGCTTCAGGATCAGCTGGAAAAGCCCAAAATCCACCTGGGATTCATGAAGTTCCCAAAAAAGCTGAAATTATTGTCAAATTCAGTTGGAATTCCACAAAAA
>NW_024498506.1:0-1237 GCF_017590055.1 Onychostruthus taczanowskii
CGGTGGTGGCAGCGATGGGGACACTGTAGGGACACTGATGGGGACAGCGGGGGGGACACTGTGGGGACACTGTGGGGACACTGTGGGGACACTGCGTGACACCGGTGGTGGCAGCGATGGGGACACCGATGGGGACACTGCGTGACACCAGGGGGGACACCGATGGGGACACCGATGTGACAGGGATGTGACACTAATGGTGGCACTGATGTGGCACTGATGGGGACACTGATGTGACACCGGTGGGGACAGCAGGGGGGACACTCTGTGACACCGATGTGACACCGATGGTGGCACTGATGGGGACAGGGATGTGGCACTACTGGGGACACCGGTGTGACAGGGATGTGGCGGGAATGGTGGCACCGATGTGACACCGATGGGGGCACTGGTGTGGCACTGATGGGGACAGGAATGTGGCACTACTGGGGACACGGATGTGACAGGGATGTGGCACTAATGGTGGCACCGATGTGGCACCGATGGTGACAGGGATGTGACACCGATGGTGGCAGGGATGTGGCACTGATGGGGACACCGTGTGACACCGGTGGTGGCAGCAATGGGGACACTGCGTGACACCGATGTGACGTTGATGGGGACACCGATGTGACAGGGATGTGACACTGATGGTGGCAGGGATGTGACAGGGATGGTGGCACCGATGTGACACCGATGGTGGCAGGGATGTCACACTGATGGTGGCACCGATGTAGCACTGATGGGGACACTGATGTGACACCGGTGGGGACAGCGGGGGGGACACTCTGTGACACCGATGTGACACCGATGTGACACCGATGTGGCACTGGTGTGACACTGATGGGGACACCGATGTGACACCGATGGTGGCAGGGATGTGGCACCGATGTGGCACCGATGGTGACAGTGATGTCACACTGATGGTGGCACCGATGTCACACTGATGGGGACAGGAATGTGGCACTAATGGGGACACTGGTGTGGCACTGATGGTGACACCGATGTGACAGGGATGTGACACCGATGGTGGCACTGGTGGTGACACTGATGTGACATCGATGGTGACACCGATGTGGCGCTAACGGGGACACTGATGTGGCACTGGTGGTGACAGGGATGTGACAGGGATGTGGCACCGATGGTGGCACTGATGGTGACAATGATGGTGGCACCGATGTGACACTAATGGCACTGATGGTGGCAGGGATGTGACACCGATGGTGACAGTGATGTGACATCGATGGGGACACTGATG
>NW_024498506.1:1720-3476 GCF_017590055.1 Onychostruthus taczanowskii
GGGACAGAAATGGGGACAGGGGACAGGGGACAGGGACAGGACAAGGGACGGACAGAGGGACAAGAACGGGGACAGAGACAGGGATGGGGACACGGGGATGGGGACAGGGACAGAAATGGGGACAGGGACAGGGACAGGGACGGGGACACCAATGGTGACAGTGGCAGCGGTGACACGGACGGTGATGGGGACAGGGAGGGGACAGGGACAGGGACAGGGACGGGGACAGGGACAGATTTGGGGACAGGGACGGACAGATGAGAACGGGGACAAGGGACAGAAATGGGGACAGGGACAGAGGGATGGGGACATGGGGACAGGGACAGAGGGACAGGGACAGAGGGACGAGGACAACAACGGGGACAAGGGACAGGACAAGGGACAGATGGACGAGGACAGGGGACAGAAATGGGGACAGGGACGGGGACAGGGACAGAGAGATGGGGACAGGGGACAGGGACAGGACAAGGGACGGACAGAGGGACAAGAACGGGGACAGAGACAGGGATGGGGACACGGGGATGGGGACAGGGACAGAAATGGGGACAGGGACAGATGGACGAGGACAGGGGACAGAAATGGGGACAGGGATGGGGACAGGGACAGAGAGATGGGGACAGGGGACAGGGACAGGACAGGGACAGGGGACAGAAATGGGGACAGGGATGGGGACAGGAACAGGGACAGGGACAAGGGACAGGATAAGGGACAGGGACGGGGACAAATTTGGGGACAGGGACGGACGGATGAGAACGGGGACAAGGGACAGAAATGGGGACAGGGACAACAACGGGGACAAGTGACAGGACAAGGGACAGATGGACGAGGACAGGGGACAGAAATGGGGACAGGGACAGGACAAGGGACGGACAGAGGGACAAGAACGGGGACAGAGACAGGGATGGGGACACGGGGATGGGGACAGGGACAGAAATGGGGACAGGGACAGATGGACGAGGACAGGGGACAGAAATGGGGACAGGGACCAGGGACAGAGAGATGGGGACAAGGGGATGGGGACAGGGACAGAAATGGGGACAGGGATGGGGACAGGAACAGGGACAGGGACAAGGGACAGGATAAGGGACAGGGACGGGGACAAATTTGGGGACAGGGACGGACGGATGAGAACGGGGACAAGGGACAGAAATGGGGACAGGGACAGAGGGACAGGGGACAGAAATGGGGATAGGGACAACAACGGGGACAAGGGACAGGACAAGGGACAGATGGACGAGGACAGGGGACAGAAATGGGGACAGGGACGGGGACAGATTTGGGGACAGGGACGGACGGATGAGAATGGGGACAAGGGACAGGAATGGGGACACCGGGGCGGTGGCAGTGTCCCCAAGGGGGGTGACAATGACACTGTCAGTGTCCCCAAGGGGGTGGCAGTGTCCCCAAGGGGGGACAATGGACGGATGAGAATGGGGACAAGGGACAGGAATGGGGACACCGGGGCGGTGGCAGTGTCCCCAAGGGGGGTGACAATGACACTGTCAGTGTCCCCAAGGGGGTGGCAGTGTCCCCAAGGGGGGACAATGTCCCCAAAGAGGGGGTGACAATGACACTGGGGAGGGGTGGCCCTGTCCCCAAGGGGGGTGACAATGTCCTCAAGGGGGGGTGGCGCTGTCCCCGGGGGGGTGACAATGACATCGGGGAGGTGACAGCGTCCCCAGGGGGTGGTGGCCCTGTCCCCAAGGCGGGGGTGGCGCTGTCCCCAAGTGGGGGTGACAATGTCCCCAAGGGGTGG
>NW_024498507.1:0-735 GCF_017590055.1 Onychostruthus taczanowskii
CATTATAACCCAGAGAAGAGTGGGGGACGGTAGAAGCCCAGGGAGTTTGGCCAGAGCTCTGGGGACTGGGGAATGGGAACTGAGATAAGCTGGAATGTGCAACATTCCTCAGAGTGCTTTGTGTGGCGGCTGAGGGGATGGGGGCAGGGTTAGGAGAAGGACAAGATGAGTTGGGGAGTTGTAAATTGGGGTTTTGGGAAGCAGAGATGTTGAGATTGCTTCCCGATGGCTGTTTCTGCATTTCTGATTTGGATTTTACAACATTTCTGATTTGCATAGCTAGAAAAGCAAAATTTTGCAAAGATTTATCACCTGATTTCCCTGCTTTTAGTAACTCAGTGCCAATTTTGTCCCAAAATGCTAAAACATGGATATCTTCAGCTGATACCTGAGGGAAGTGAAGAAACAACCATCTAACAAATAGTTTCACCTCTCTTTTTGAAAATCTGATTCCTTCACCCTTAAGTAAATCTAACAAATTATAATAAAGACCTTTGTGAGATACAGACAGCCTGACACCCATTGTGGCTGTGTTGTAAAGATTTGTATCTCAAAAACTTTCACAGACCCAGGTAATAAAAAGGCGGGGGGTGGGGGAGAAAAGAAACAAATGCCTGCAGCCGGCAGTCTGCCAGAAATAGAGAAAAAACACACCCTCTCCGCGGCGAGGTATAAAAAATACAAGAAAAAAGCAAACTTACCAATCCAGCTGTAGGACAGAAGAGATGGGGGGGG